>NC_079212.1:4796048-4828548 GCF_029633865.1 Lampris incognitus | reverse complement strand
CGGCTCGGAAGAGTGGGGTGATTGGCCGGGTACAACTGGGCAGAAAAAAGGGGAGGGGGGGGGAATCTCACAATTTGACAAGCTTCCCAACGCGGAGATCCCACCGAAATGTGAAGCGGTGTAGTCATGTTGTGCAGTGTTTATACCTTATCACACATGACGACGTTTAGTGACGGTGCTGCCGACCCGTCCAGCAGCAGCCTGGTCAGCTCAGCATCGTCTTCTTCTTCTTCCTTTACACTTACAAAAATATTCGCCCCTTCTCAAAAATGATGCATATAATTTATTCCGGGCGGCACGGTGGCGCAGTGGTTAGCACGGTCGCCTCACAGCAGGAAGGTCCTGGGTTCGAGCCCCGGGGTAGTCCAACCTCGGGGGTCGTCCCGGGTCGTCCTCTGTGTGGAGTTTGCATGTTCTCCCCGTGTCTGTGTGGGTTTCCTCCGGGTGCTCCGGTTTCCTCCCACAGTCCAAACACATGGAGGTCAGGTGAATCGGCCATACTAAATTGTCCCTAGGTGTGTGTGTGTGTGAGTGTGTCGGCCCTGTGATGGCCTGGCGGCCTGTCCGGGGTGTCTCCCTGCCTGCCACCCATAACTGCTGGGATAGGCTGCAGCATCCCCGTGAGCCGGAGAGGCGGTTTGGATAAGGGATGGATGATTTATTCCGCTTTTGAAAAGTTTTCCCGGGATGAAAAGCCTTCCCGACTCGTCAGGGCTTTGTTGAAAAACCGGCTCCTTCATACTGGAAAGTTGAAGTCCGCAGCGAGCGAGGTGGACGTGTGAGGCCCAGATAGCAGGGCGCCCTCTTTCGGTTTGGTCCACCAAAATCAACATCCAGGGCCAGAGTGAAGGTTTTGAAAGGCTGAAATCTCAGCACCTGGCAAAGCTCTCATTCTGTACTTGGTATAGAGCGAGAACTCTTCCAACCCCCCCAACATGAATTTCTTTCTTTTTTCTTTTGCTATGATAAAGTCAAAATGTCCCTGATGTATCTTGAAATTAAACCACATTACGTTTGTTGGAGCTGGACACATGTTTGTGGGAAGCCTCATTAGAGCTCGTAACATACACACCGTGTGGCGGCAGAAAAGGTGATTCCTGTCGCTCCCTCTGCAGGCGCTGTGGGTCTACATGATTAATACAGCCTTCGGTGCCTTGGCAGTCCTTCACCTGACGTACCTGGGCTCCGTGTTCAACTCCAGTGTGGACTACGTGGATGAGGAGGAGGTCAGTTCACCGCGTCTGCAGGATTTCGTGCAGACGTCTCTGCACGCTGCACTCACATGTGGTTTACACTGTTTATCACTGGACACGCTGACGCGTCTGGCTAGAACGGGACTTTACTGGGGCATTTTTGGGGCTCGCAGGAGGAAGCGGTCCGGTCAAAGTTTTATGTGTCGGACTTAGACAGTTAACATGGTCAAATAAGGGCGTCCGGGCGGCGTGCTGGTCTATTCCGTTGCCTAGCGACACGGGGAACCTCCGGGTGGGTATGTGTCCTGGTCGCTGCACTAGCGCCGCCTCTGGTCGGTCGGGGCGCTTGTTCTGGGGGGGAATAGCGTGATTCTCCCACGCACTACGTCCCCCTGGTGAAACTCCTCACTGTCAGGTGAAAAGAAGCGGCTGGTGACTCCACATGTATGGGAGGAGGCATGTGGTAGTCTGCAGCCCTCCCCGGATCGGCAGAGGGGGTGGAGCAGAGACCGGGACGGCTCAGAAGAGTGGGGTAATTGGCCGGATACAATTGGGGGGGGGATTATTTCAGCATCTCTGATAGAGTCTCTGCACCTTGTGTGTATATCTGCAGGTTGTTGTGTTGCAGTGTTGTTGTTCTATGTTAAGTACACTGAGAGAGCCACGGAACCGGAGTCACGCTCCGTATGTGTGCAAACCTACATGGCCACGAAACCTGGTTCTGATTCTGATTCGACGGTATGTCTCCCTGGTGCAGGACGACGTGACCAGCCATACCATCCAGAAGTGGTCGGAGCTGAGCTGGACCAGCCACTGGGTAACATTTGCATGCTGGGTAATGTACCGCCTCGTCCTCTGATGACAAGAGACGGAGAGGAAGGTAAAGGGCTAAGGAAACGACGACTAGAGATGTGAGACCGGCCCTCCACCCCCCCCCACCCCCGCACTGTGACCTCATCATCCACCGGACCGAAGACAGAACCACAACGCCGTACAGCACGGTACAGAGGTCAGCCCACATCGCAGCACCGACCTCAGTGCTCAGGTTACCACTCACTTTACTGGACACCTGTTATAACCGGCTGAAGGGTGGTGGTGGTGGTGGTGGTGGTGGGGGGGGGGTATTTTTGATACCTTTGAGATGTTGGGACCCCCCCCCCCCCCTCCTTTTTTCTCTGTGTCATCACCGTTTTATCTGAGCTGCGCCCCGTGTGACGACAGCAGCCGCGGAGGTCCCTCTGCAGGTGGCAGGCAGTGGTTACCGGCGTGGCGGTGACCAGCCACTCCGCCTTCACCGGACGGGTCTTCAGAACCCCCCTATCTAATCAGCCGTGGAAGACGCCCCTTCGAGTGCGCGTGTTTCCCCGGACTCGAGCGGCTCCCAAGTCGTACGTTTAGGTTTGACCCAACACGTGTCTTCTCCAGCACCGGTAAGGGGAGGGCGGAGGGGAAGCACAGGTACCGCCGCGAGGCAGCGAGTTTGTTCCTATCACAATTCCCCGTTTGTGACCTTCAGGTCAGGAATGCAAACGTCACGACTGTGAATCGACTCCCCCGGTAGCGTTCGTAGTAGTGTTCCGAGGTCGCACCCTAAAATCTGATCCTTTTCATCCCTTGGGTTTAAAGCTGGTTCGTAGACGGTTTGAAAGGTGACGCGGAGGATACGAAACTGCCCTGCAGAGTTCACCGTGAAAGTCCGAGTCTGGAGTCGGGGTGTTTCGTACGTGTCGCAGTAGAGTAAAAATATTTATCGTGCACTTCCCGTTTTAGATTGTGGGCTTGTTTTCGAGGAGGTGCTGTATGTTTTATGTGCCCGTACAGATTCAGGACTGGTTTTTTTTGCTTTTTTTGGGGGATTTTTTCCCCCCCCGTTTTCTCCCCAAGGACTGTCTTTTTGAGGATTATTGCTCTGAGCATTGCTTTTATGAATATGCCCTTATGTTATCCATGACCGCCTGAGGAAACCAACGAGCTCATTGACAGTGAACACATGTTATGTGTTGCAGATGACTTTCTGTTGACCGTTTTGTTGGTGGAACATCGTTATGATTATGATGATGATGATTTACCTGCTGGTTACAGTCCAGAAGAGGAAGAGGAAGAGGAAGAAGGCAGTGTTTTAGATTAAATAAACTAGAGTCTCTTTTTTTTTTCACCTTGCACACAAGTGTTTAGTTTTGGCACCGTAGGAAAACACCACAAAATCTCCCCGACACTGGAAAAACCCAACAGACTTTTTCCTCGGCTGTAAATGTGAAGTCGCTGAGAGAACTGTGAATTTTCTAAAAAAAAATAAAACTTTTGCATTGAACTCTGACTTGCGGTGTTTGTTTTTAATTCCAAGCGACGCCTGAAATGAATCTGATCCCTTCCGCCGCCGGCGTGAAACGTGACGCCGCCGTAAATGAAAGACCCGTTGAGCTGCGGTAAGAAATAATTTGTTTATTTCGGTATTTATTTACAAGAGGACTGTTACACAGCCCGTCAGATAGCGGGGTTTCGGAAAGGTGAGTGGAATAAAGGGAAGAGCTGGAAAAGGTAAAAATGTGAAGGCCAAAGCCCGGATTGACCTCGTGTCAGCCTCTGAGCATCCGACAGGCCCGAGCCGTGGCTGTGGGGGAGGGGGGAGGGGGGGTGATGAGGGGCGGGATGGAAGAAGATGAGGTTAATTTTCTGCCTCTGCGAGGTGAGCGGGTGCTCTTGGATGGCCACTCGGCAGCCTTTTCCCTCTGGGGGGGACGGTGGGGAGGGGAGGAGGGACGTGCTCAGCCCTGCCGGCCCCGAGGGCCTCCATGTTTACGACGGCAGGACCCCAGCAGTGTCTCCAAAGCCATCTTCACGAACGCCTGGAAGTTATTGCTTCTCTCCCTTCGGCTGTCCTGCGAGGGGAGAACACAAACAGATACCTTCACTGGGGACACACGGCAGCACACTGTGCAGCACACTGTGCAGCACCCGGAGCCAGGATGCTGTGCTTCTGAGCCGGGGTGCAGCGCATGCTGATACGGGGCCCATGCTGGGCTAAAATGGAGTATCGGCCCAGTACGCAGAAGTCCAGGAGTGGCATGACAGCTAAATAAACACACACTGGTTTGATTTACCGCACCGGTGGCACACAAGTCTGCATTTCTGTAGCTGTGGGTAACAAATCTGATTGGATCTCAATTACTCTGCCCGTTGGAGCCAAGCTAGCGGTGTAAGTGTGCGCTGACTAGCGACGTGTTGGATGGATGGAAGCGGTGCTCGGTGACGACGGAAACCTGAACTGGGCAGTGAAACGGTGACGTGGGTGCGCTGGACCTGCGGCCTTCTCTTATTTGAAACGTGTCGACGTTGTCCGAGCTCGGAGCGAGTCGCCGGGTTCGGAGCGCCGGGCCGTTGCTCCGGTAACAGGCCCAGAGCGCCTCTGTTCGTGTTAAATGCTTACCTCCTTGCTTCTTGTTATCATCTCCTTTCTGATCACCTTTCTTCGGCTGCTCCTTAGGACTCTGAGGTTGCTGTGGAGGGGAGCAGAACGTGCGGCTGAGCCAAAGCGGCCACGGGGGTTCGAGCGTCAAGAGAAACCAAACCAAATGCTGACGCCTTCACAGTAAAAAGGGGGCCGTTGACCTACCTTGGTAGTTGACTTCTTGTCCGATTTATTACCTGGCGAAAGGGATGGAAGCATTCAGGGTTATTAAGGTAGGCCAGTTTTCTGGGGCGTACCTTCATGTTAACCGAGTGTGGATCTGGCCGGTGTGAACTGACAGTCCCTGACGGCCGCTACGTAAGGCCGTCATGTACGTACTCGTATTTAATCCTGAAAACACGACAGTGGATACAACGGGGCTCACCGTAAAAACAATAACGCAGTGTAGCGCGATCATCCCCGGCCAGAATATTGGATGAAGTCATTTACAGGATATTAAAATTGTTTTTACACATACCTTTTGTTCCTGGCATTTTGGCTGTACTCCAAAGTCCGTGCTGTTTTTGAAAATGCAGTGCTTATGTCGGCTTCACCTCGCTAATTTATGGGCCGCGGTGGTGAATGGGATCGACCCCAGGGCCCCTTCGGGAAAGAGCGCCACGAACAAGCAAAGAGCCCCGTCAGCTGAGCGGCGGGCCCACAGTCCTGCAGGCCTTTGCTGAGCCAGGCGAAACCTCGGCGCGCGCGACCCGGCCTAATAATCCCACCATTGTGAAGCATCTGGAACTGTGCACTTGCTCATTGTCCGCGACAAGAAAGCACTTTCATCTTGTCACAGCAGGCATAACCTTAGATGGCGGTGTGTTTTATTGAAGCCCGCTTTCTACTACGTCATTTGAAGCTGTAAGCATTTATCTGTAGGTGGGCGCGCGTGATTGTGCATATGTGTGTGTGTGCATGTGTGTGTGCATGTGTGTGTGTCTGTCTGTCAAGAGCTGATTAAAAAAAAAATCAGTGCTGATTTTGTGTCAGTGGCCAGGTCACGTGTCAGTGAACGCTTCATGGTAGCCCTATAGGTGTCACATCAGCGTTTATACGATTCTTACAGGGGACGCGATGCTCGGCCCCGAGCTTGTTCCCACATATTTCGTTATTCCACCATCCGGCTCTGTGCTCCCCTACAGCGACGAGGGGGGCTACAAAGGTGGCCCGAGCGCAATAGTTTCAATTCTTTTATTACTTCAGACAGCTGCCAAATGCTCATTCGCACTAAACTGGAAAATAATTGCTCTTCGTTCTGTTTACTGGATAACTATTTTGTGTGTGTGCTGCAACTGTATTTGTGAAGAATGTGCTCCAAATTTTAAGAACAATTTGAGTGCCACCCCCCCCCCCAACCCCCCCCCAAATCCCTGGCCCTTCGTTGGCCCATTCCATTCAGGAAATTCTGCTTGCACCATTGGAGCGCGTGTGTGCACGCGCGCGCGTACGTGTTGGCGCGCGCGCGAGAGAGAGATATAGAGAGAGATATAGAGAGAGAGAGCGAGCGAGAGAGAGAGAGAGCGAGAGAGAGCGCGAGAGAGAGAGCGAGAGAGAGAGAGAGAGAGATATATAGAGAGAGAGATATAGAGAGAGAGAGAGCGAGAGCTAGAGAGAGAGAGAGCTAGAGAGAGAGAGCGAGCGAGCGAGAGCTAGAGAGAGAGAGAGAGAGCGAGCGAGAGCTAGAGAGAGCGCGAGAGAGAGATATATAGAGAGAGATATAGAGAGAGAGCGAGCGAGCGAGAGAGAGATATATAGAGAGAGAGAGAGCGAGCGAGAGAGAGAGCTAGAGAGAAATATATATATAGAGATATAGAGATATATATATATATATATATAGAGAGAGAGAGCTAGAGAGAAAGATATATATAGATATATAGAGAGAGAGAGCGAGAGATATATATATAGAGAGAGAGAGCGAGATATATATATATATATAGAGAGAGAGAGAGAGCGAGAGAGAGAGAGCGAGAGAGATATATAGAGAGAGATATAGAGAGAGAGAGCTAGAGAGAGAGAGAGAGTAACTTTAATACTTTGCTGAATATGAAAGACAGCAATTGAAATTCTGTAAATGACAGGAAGTTTTGTTTTGGTTTGGTTTTGCCTCGGGAGACCCAGCATGGCGCGTCTATATAGCGGCATGGCGCGTCTATATAGCGGCATGGCGCGTCTATGGCGGCATGGCGCGTCTATATAGCGGCATGCTGCGCCATATAGCGGCATGGCGCGTCTATGGCAGCATGGTGCGTCTATATAGCGGCATGGCGCGTCTATATAGCAGCATGGCGCGTCTATAGCGGCATGTCGCATCTATATAGCAGCATGGCGCGTCTATAGCGGCATGGCGCGTCTATAGCGGCATGTCGCATCTATATAGCAGCATGGCGCGTCTATAGCGGCATGGCGCATCTATATAGCGGCATGGCGCGTCTACGGCAGCATGGCGCGTCTATAGCGGTGTTCTCAACAGGCTACAGCCGATCAAATCTGACTTTATTCAGACACACTAGGTCCATATTACAACCCACAACGACACAGAAATACAGCCAGAACCGTCGGCATTATCGAGCAGGCTCAGTTGGGAGCATTATAATGATATTCTTGGGATCAGTTAGTCGACGGATAGATGTGTACATGGAATTCCTCAGCGCAGCGGGAAAAGCGGGAACATCATCGGGACTTGCGCGCTGGCCCCGTGTTGGGAGCTCGGGCCGGACCCTGGGCGCGTCGCTCCGCCGGTACACCGCCTCGTATGAGCCGCGGCGACCTGCCGCGCCATCACCTGGCGGCTCCGCGCCTTGTCATCCGCCTCAAGGGCCCATATAACTGGCCAGGGGTCACAGCTGGCTCTCAAACCCCACCGCAAATCCTGTTCGGAAATCTTCTCTTAACAACCCCTCTTGTGAAGTCGCACGACACACCAAGCACCAGCTCGCCAGCCGGGCCAGCCGGGCCGGGTCTCCTGGTGTCATGTGACCTGTCAGAAAGCCAGCGCGATGGAGAAAAGCTAAGCAAGGTGAGCCGCGCTCGGTTCCATTTTTATTATTGCCGCTTTGTTTTGTTGACTGTGTCGTGGCGGCGAACGTGCGGGGATGTGAAAGGCTGGAGACCCCGGGGGCGGGTTCCGTGTGGAAATGGCGCCGGAGATAACCGCCTTTTTAACCGCGACGCCGCTCACGGTGGTGTCGCTAGCTTGTTGACCGCTAGCTAAGCTAGCTTAGCGAGCTAACGCTAGGTTAGCCGCTCACGATGGCGTCGCCAGCTTGTTGACCGCTAGCTAAGCTAGCTTAGCGAGCTAATGCTAGGTTAGCCGCTCACGATGGTGTCGCTAGCTTGTTAACTAGCGAGCTAATGCTAGGTTAGCCGCTCACGATGGTGTCGCTAGCTTGTTAACGGCTGGGCTAGCTAACCAGTTAGCTTATCGAGCTAATGCTGGGTTAGCCGGCGGCCCTCCCGACCTGTGTCATAAGCCAGATGTGGGTCGGTGCGTGTAACCTGAACTAGTTGACGGGACACTTGCTGCTGCCACCACCGGGGCGACGTGTCGCCGCCCGGCCGGACCCGGCCGCGGTAAGCCGGACCCGGCCGCGGTGAGCCGGTCCGGCCGGGCGGCGTTCTCGCTGCTCAGGTCAGCAAGAGGCAGCTGGCTGCCACATAGCCGCTGGGATTCTTTGTGGTCCCTGCTTGAGGAGACGTGTTACCACAGTCTGTGCGTTAAACCTTATAACATCAATAGTTCCTGTATCCTATGACAATATTCTCAAGACGAGTTTTATTTGTTTTGAAACGAATCTCGGTTCAGTCCCAGAGGGCTTTGCAGCCTACCCTACAGCCTACAACAGGTAAACAGAACGAGTGTCAAATGTCTGACACCCCACCCTTAGACCCTTGATTTTTTTTTACACGTCAATAAAGCCCTTTTAATTACAAACGAATCAGATGGTTTTTCATGTAAGTAACTTTTTTCCCCACATTAACTTATGAGGTTAAATATGACATGATTTGCTTACGACACTGCCTCTGTGGCGTTTACAGTGTCGGCTGTCCCGTATGTCTTTGGGTTTGTAACTTCTTCTCTCTTTTATTCTACAGAAAAAAACAATCAAAATACAACAATCAGTGTACCCGAACCACTAGGGAAATAAAACGTTTCACAAACCCGTCGAACTCTACAGAATCAAAGAGGACAAGAATCAAACGTTACAACACGGGTAGACGAGGCAGAACGTAGTGAGGTAACCTGTAGGCCTTGGCAGGGCTTCCAGCCTACAGACCCCCCACAAATCGAACAACGAATACACATATCACACACACTACACTATTTAACCAAATCCAACAAAAAATACACATATGCCACACACAGTCTACTACTACTACTACTACTTTTGGCTGCTCCCGTTAGGGGTCGCCACAGCAGATCATCCGTCTCCATCTCTTCCTGTCCTCTGCGTCTTCCTCTGTCACACCAGCCACCTGCATGTCCTCCCTCACCACATCCATAAACCTCCTCTTTGGCCTTCCTCTTCTCCTCTTCCCTGGCAGCTCCATATTCAGCATCCTTCTCCCAATATACCCAGCATCTCTCCTCCACACAAGTCCAAACCATCTCAATCTCATCTCTCTTGCTTTGTCTCCAAACCGTCCAACCTGAGCGGTCCCTCTAATATACTCGTTCCTAATCCTGTCCTTCTTCATCACTCCCCATGAAAATCTTATCATCTTCAACTCTGTCACCTCCAGCTCCACCTCCTGTCTTTTCATCAGTGCCACTGTCTCCAAACCATACAACATAGCTGGTCTCACAACCATCTTGTAAACCTTCCCTTTAACTCTTGCTGATACCCTTCTGTCACAAATCACTCCTGACACTCTTCTCCACCCACTCCACCCTGCCTGCACTCTCTTCTTTACCTCTCTACTGCACTCCCTGTTACTTTGGACAGTTGACCACAAGTATTTAAACTCATATGCCTTCGTCACCTCTACTCCTTGCATCCTCATCCTTCCACTGTCCTCCCTCTCATTCACGCATAGGTATTCCGTCTTGCTCCTACTGACTTTCATTCCTCTTCTCTCCAGTGCATACCTCCATCTCTCCAGGCTGTCCTCAACCTGCACCCTACTCTCACTACAGATCACAATGTCATCCGCGAACATCATCGTCCATGGAGACTCCTGCCTGATCTTGTCCGTCAACCTGTCCGTCACCATTGCAAACAAGAAAGGGTCTCAGAGCCGATCCTTGATGTAATCCCACCTCCACCTTGAACCCATCTGTCATTCCAACCACACACCTCACCACTGTCACACTGCCCTCATACATATCCTGCACCACTCCTACGTACTTCTCTGCAACTTCCGACATCCTCATACAATACCACACCTCCTCTCTCGGCACCCTGTCATATGCTTTCTCTAAATCTACAAAGACACAATGCAACTCTTTCTGACCTTCTCTATACTTCTCCATCAACATTCTCAAAGCAAACATCACATCTGTGGTGCTCTTTCGTGACATGAAACCATACTGCTGCTCGCTGATCATCACCTCTCCTCTTAACCTAGCTTCTATTACTCTTTCCCAAATCTTCATGCTGTGGCTGATCCACTTTATACCTCTGTAGTTGCTACAGTTCTGCACATCACCCTTGTTCTTGAAAATCGGTACCAGTATGGCAGACACGGTATACTATTTAACCAAAATCCAATATTACCCTCCCTCCTTCCCCAATCACAACAACAGTGTTCCCCTCCACAAATCCACCAACAAACTCTTCTTCTCTAACATAACCGTACAACATATTAACGCCTCTTTCATTATACCCCTAAAAATATTCCACATCTCAGCTTTCCTCTTTTGGTAATGGGCCATATTCTTCCTTAGCTTGACAGCAAACCTTGCATGGCTTAAAACATAATTCAATAAATTAACATTACATCCGTTGATTTAGATGGGGGAAAACTCTGCTGAAAAAAACGTGATTTCTTTTTCCCCCAGCATCATCACCTGACTATAAAATGTCATTGTATGTGGAAATTAGTTATACGTGATTATGGTATTACAGCTAACGTACAACATAAATTGTTGTTTGTCATTACATCGACAGAGATTTGCCCTGGCAGCGGCTTCCTCCGTCTCCAGAGTGCTTGTGGAATGGCCGCAGTTTGGCAGCAGGTGTTGGCCGTGGACGCAAGGTAAGATTCAGTCAAGCGTCAGGATTTATACTTTCCACCGACGAGGAACCCATTCAGATGTGTAATTGCTTATAGATCATTTGTGAGTCATTGTTTTCTGTTTTCGCCGCCTCTCGCCCTCTGCAGGTACAATGCTTACCGCACGCCTACGTTCCCACAGTTCCGCACGCAGTACATCCGCCGGCGCAGCCAGCTGCTCAGAGAGAACGCCAAGTGTGGCTTTGAGCCAGGGCTGCGCAGGCAGTACCTGAGGCTGCGCAGTCAGCTGCTGGCCCTGCGGTACGGGCCCCTATCTGAACAGAGCAGCTTCAGGGCCAGCAGTGTGCGCAGCTCGCGCACCACACTGGACCGCATGGAGGTCAGACCCAGGAAAATTTAAAAAAGAAAAAGAGATGGACAGTGAGACAGATAGAACGGGAAAGTGATTTCTGTATTGAGTGGCAAATAACGTTCAAAGTAAGATTAAAAGAGCAGAACAGGGCCCGGACAGCTCAACACGGATTAAATCTGTTTGTGTGGATGGTCTTCAATTTTAATCATTTAACAACGCTCACACTCATGCACACTCTGGTTGTCCATGAATCCACCACTGAGCAGCTTGGTTGAAAGACTGGCATTGTTTGTATTCTAAGAAGCATGAGATATATTATTTACAAAATGCATGGCAGCAAAGAGTTTTGAATTTTGTCTCATCTTTGTGTGTTACATATGAACTGCGGTTCTCATGAAATCCTGCTTCACTCACTCCTTGAGGTTCTTTCTCTCTGTGGCTCCCCTTCCTCTCTCATCTGTTCTTGACAGGACTTTGAGGAAGACCCCCGTGCCCAGGGGGCTCGTGGTCACCGTCGGTCTGTCAGCAGAGGCTCCTATCAGCTCCAGGCCCAGATGAACAGGGCCGTCTACGATGAGAGGTATCCTTAAAAAAGTGACTCATCTTAGTTTGGCTCGAACAACTTCTCCCTTTTCCACTGAGTAGCATTCTCTGAAACTTATCCGTCGTTTGAGCGATTGCATTCGTTGAGATTTATTGGCTGTAACTTGTCATAGTTTGATCATGGTGAGTAATGATGAAATTTCTCATATTGAGTTGGCAGCTTCCAGCCATGCTTGTGAAGTGTATCAGATTAATTATATGCTTGTGTGGTTGATTTTATTTCTGGCTTCAGGCCTCCGGGCAGTTTGGTACCCACCTCTGTGGCAGAAGCTAGCCGTGCCATGGCTGGGGACACTACTTTGAGTGAAAATTATGCTTTCGCTGGCATGCACCACATATTTGATCAACATGTGGACTCTGCCGGCAAGTTTTTTTTTTGTTACACATAATCATTGATTTAGGAAAAAAATGATTTTGATTTTTTTTTTTCACCTAATACTTGTTTTTCCTCCTTTTATATATATTTTCCCTTATTTAGTTCCTCGGTTGCAATTTGCCAACGACGACAAGCACCTTCTCGCCTGCTGCTCATTGGACGGTACTCTGTCCATCATGACTCTATCCCCGCCTCCACCCAGTGTGAAGGTGACCCTGAAAGGCCATGGAGGTCCTGTCACAGACTTTGCTTGGTCACTCAGCAATGATATCATCGTGTCTACATCACTGGATGGGACTCTGCGCATCTGGAATACAGAGGATGGGCGTTGCATCCGTGAGGTCAGAGACCCAGAGTCTAGCGAGCTGCTCTGCTGCACCTTCCAACCCATGAATAACAACCTTACTGTGGTAAGTGTATTCATAGACAGGCTGTTTATATTTAGCCCTAAATGTAGCCGGGGGCTAGGCAGTTGAACCCAGATACAATGAGTCACATTAAAAAATGGTGTTGTGGTCCCCTAGAGCCACAAGCTGGACACATGTTAAACAGAATGAAGACAAAGCCACACTTGCTGAGGAGATCGCTGGTCTAATTAACCTTTTTTTTTCTTCATAAACTGAGTATGTTTAGCCTTAAGTTTTTGTGCCACTGGCATGGCAAACGGGGAACAGAGGGAGGCACATGGCCATGGATTATTACACTCCTTACAAGTTCAATATGTTTTGAAGGAAAAATTAATTCTTACAAATCAATCCTTCAAAGTGTGTTATTTTGTGTGTGTGTGTGTGTGTGTGTATCTCTAGATGTGTGTGGAGCACAGTTTACATAGTGTCAGTTCAGTCCTGCTTGGTTGTAACGTCAGAGTGTGTGCGACATCATTAGAGGAGAACAGGGAAGGTGCAGTGGAGGTGTGTGCAGGCCACATGTCGTCATCCTGCACGTATCTTTTGCTGCCACTTCCCTCCTTGCACCAGCACCTGATTTTGGAAACAAAAGAAAAAACAGTCGGTGGTGACTGCACTCTGCATCAATGAACCAGTTATTTCAATTCGCCAAATTATAAGTTTTGTAACACATTGCTTCTCTAAAATGTGCATATTGTCAATTATATATTCAGATTGGGGCTGTCACAATATCAGATTATCATGGCCAAAAGAATTCACGATGATGATATCTAAAAAAAATAATAGTAATGCTGTCAGTCAAATTCATCTTTAACTTTGTTTATTGTGCGTTTTATGTCTTTTTGGCAAATGAATTACACTCAAACACAAGTGTCGGGAGATGGAGAGAGAGTTTGTAACCATAACTGTACAAAAGCCTACAAAAAGAACAGTTAGACTTAATGATAGTGAAAATGCAACAGGATGAACTGATGAGCAAAATCCACAAGGCCTAACATCTCATCAGTACAATGTCAGCTGGGCAGCACAGTGGCCCAGTGGTTAGCACTGTTGCCTCACAGCAAGAAGGTCCCGGGTTCAAACCCCAGGTCATCCCAGGTCCTTTCTGTGTGGAGTTTGCATGTTCTCCCCGTGTCTGTGTGGGTTTCCTCCAGGTGCTCCAGTTTCCTCCCACCATCAAAAAGACATGCATGTTAGGGTTAATACTCCTGCCTGTGCCCATGAGCAAGGCAATGGAAAGAAGAGCTGGAGTTAGTCCCCGGGTGCTGCAGCTGCCCGCTGCTCCTATACAATCTACTACTACTACTACTACTACTACTACTTTCGGCTGCTCCCGTTAGGGGTCGCCACAGCGGATCATCCGTTTCCATCTCTTCCTGTCCTCTGCATCTTCCTCTGTCACACCAGCCACCTGCATGTCCTCCCTCACCACATCCATAAACCTCCTCTTTGGCCTTCCTCTTCTCCTCTTCCCTGGCAGCTCCATATTCAGCATCCTTCTCCCAATATACTCAGCATCTCTCCTCCACACAAGTCCAAGCCATCTCAATCTTGTCTCTCTTGCTTTGTCTCCAAACCGTCCAACCTGAGCGGTCCCTCTAATATACTCCTTCCTAATCCTGTCCTCCTTCATCACTCCCAATGAAAATCTTATCATCTTCAACTCTGCCACCTCCAGCTCCGCCTCCTGTCTTTTCGTCAGTGCCACTGTCTCCAAACCATATAACATAGCTGGTCTCACTACCATCTTGTAAACTTTCTTTTTAACTCTTGTTGGTACCCTTCTGTCGCAAATCACTCCTGACACACTTCTCCACCCACTCCAACCTGCCTGCACTCTCTTTTTCACCTCCGCTGCTCCTATATAATAGGATGGGTTAAATGCAGTGTAACCTGTACAATGACAAAATAAAGTGGCTTTCTTCTGAAACAAAATCACTTGCGGGGAGCAGTTGTCAGCCTGTGTGGGACCACAGACTGACAACTGACCACTCTGATATACTGTGTTGAATGTCCCCTGACCACGTCCTTACATAATTCCCCCCTCTTTCCATGTTCCATGACATGATTTTGCATGGCAGTAGCAGCCACACACTGTGGTAGTAGCTAGCTAGCTAGTTACCGCGTCACGGCGTCACATCAGGTGTGTGTGTGTGTGTTGGGGAGGTTTGGAGGAGGGTGATAAAGCGTGAATGGGAAGAAAGGGAAATGATTCGAGGTGCTGGATTATTTACATGATATGATCATGTGTGTCTTATTAACATGTTATCAATATCACTTTTTTTGTCATGGCTTTTTCTCCCCAATTGTACCTGGCCAATTACCCCACTCTTCCGAGCCGTCCCGGTCTCTGCTCCACCCCCTCTGCTGATCCGGGGAGGGCTGCAGACTACCACATGCCTCCTCCCATACATGTGGAGTCGCCAGCCGCTTCTTTTCACCTGACAGTGAGGAGTTTCACCAGGGGGACGTAGCACGTGGGAGGATCACGCTATTCCCCCCAATTCCCCCTCTCCCCCCGAACAGGCGCCCCGACCGACCAGAGGAGGCGCTAGTGCAGCAACCAGGACACATAATTCACCCCTAATTCAAATCTATTGTATTACTTTAATCGGTTCTTGTCTTACTGCCTGCGTGAGTAGAAAAGAGCATCACAGACTCTCACCTTCAGAAATGGCATCCCTTTAAAGCAGCCTACCATCTAGTTTTCTCCATCACAGTCCTCAGTCAAGTGCAGGTATTGAAACCACTTATTTAGGCACACGGTACTTAAACCTTTGACCTCTTTTTGTAGAAGCTGTCTGCAGTTTGAGACAACGTGGAGAGGAGTGAGCTGTTTAGTTGATGAATGACTGATGAGTGGTGTGTAAACTGGAAAAAATAAAGAGACTTGCTCAAAGCAGTGAGTGTCTATGCCTCACTAAATGTAACATCAAGGAGATGGATGCTATTGTTTCTTAACCAATGGCCACAACTACAATAAGGAATACTACTACTACTACTACTGCTACTAATGATACTATAAGAGTAACAGTAATGACTGGAGGGAGAAATGTGTTGCTCACTGTATATGTTATGGACCATTGAAATGGCAGCGACGATTGAAATTTGCATGCACAAGAATACCGCCGCGAACCCCCGCAGCAGCCTCGTCTACCCATCCGCTGCACTACATGCCCTGCCACAAAGATGAGAGATCACGCAGTGTGCAGCCCTCTGTTGTGCAACGTTTTTGAATTCACTTTATGGAGGATAAACAAATGTGAATACGAGTGACATAATTTCAGCAGGTAGCATAAGATTTAAAGAATATTTCTGCAGTAATCCCCTCTCCTCTGCCCACACATATCTCCCCTGTTCTTCACGATAATCCATCTCGCATCACTCTAGGATGTGTGTCCGCCCAGCAGGAACAGCCCTCCACAGCTTGTGTATTCATCTCCAACGGAAAAGACACACTTTTGTGTGATCCCAAACATATTGAGAGTAGAAAGTTGTTTTATCTTCCAGCGCTGGAGGTCAAAATTCTTCAGTTTTTTTGTTTGTTTGTTTTTTTGTTTGCCACCGGTTCTCAATACCACTGCAACAACAGGAGCCCTCCTGGCGTTCTCTGTGCCGCGAGGTAAAACCAAGGTGTTTTGTACCTTCACTCCCTTTTCTGTCCTGCAGGTGGGAAACAGCAAGCACCATCTGCAGGTGGTAAACATCTCCACGGGGAAGAAGGTGAAAGGGGGCTCCAGTAAGCTGACGGGCCGGGTGCTGTCTCTCTCCTTTGATGCTCCGGGGAGGATCCTGTGGGCCGGGGACGACAGGGGGAGCATTTTCTCCTTTCTGTTTGACATGGCAACAGGTACAGAAGGAAATGTTGCCACTTGGCAGAGAGCCGGTTCTTATCTGGCCGGGTGTCAAATGATGCTTTTATTTGTCTTGTGTACTAAATTGTTGCTGTGGTTGAGGGAGGATAAAGCGGGTCTGTCTCTGCTGGGCTGTGCTTCTTTCTGACTGCCACCACACAGGGAAGCTGACCAAAGCCAAGCGTCTTGTGGTGAGTGAAGGCAGCTCCATCTGCAGCATATCTGCGCGGTCCTGGATTAGCCGAGAGGCCAGGGACCCCTCCCTGCTGGTCAACGCCTGTGTCAACAAGTTGCTGTTGTACAGGTCAGGCCATAAAAGATAAATGCCTGCGGGTCGTTGTTGCGTCTGTAGCTCTCACTCTCTCTGTTCTCCAAACATGTTATTCTACCATATATACACTACCGTTCAAAAGTTTGGGATCACCCAAACAATTTTGTGTTTTCCATGAAAAGTCACACTTATTCACCACCATATGTTGTGAAATGAATAGAAAATAGAGTCAAGACATTGACAAGGTTAGAAATAATGATTTGTATTTGAAATAAGATTTTTTTACATCAAACTTTGCTTTCGTCAAAGAATCCTCCATTTGCAGCAATTACAGCATTGCAGACCTTTGGCATTCTAGCTGTTAATTTGTTGAGGTAATCTGGAGAAATTGCACCCCACGCTTCCAGAAGCAGCTCCCACAAGTTGGATTGGTTGGATGGGCACTTCTTTGAGCAGATTGAGTTTCTGGAGCATCACATTTGTGGGGTCAATTAAACGCTCAAAATGGCCAGAAAAAGAGAACTTTCATCTGAAACTCGACAGTCTATTCTTGTTCTTAGAAATGAAGGCTATTCCATGCGAGAAATTGCTAAGAAATTGAAGATTTCCTACACCGGTGTGTACTACTCCCTTCAGAGGACAGCACAAACAGGCTCTAACCAGAGTAGAAAAAGAAGTGGGAGGCCGCGTTGCACAACTGAGCAAGAAGATAAGTACATTAGAGTCTCTAGTTTGAGAAACAGACGCCTCACAGGTCCCCAACTGGCATCTTCATTAAATAGTACCTGTTAGAGCCTGTTTGTGCTGTCCTCTGAAGGGAGTAGTACACAGCGGTGTAGGAAATCTTCAATTTCTTAGCAATTTCTCGCATGGAATAGCCTTCATTTCTAAGAACAAGAATAGACTGTCGAGTTTCAGATGAAAGTTCTCTTTTTCTGGCCATTTTGAGCGTTTAATTGACCCCACAAATGTGATGCTCCAGAAACTCAATCTGCTCAAAGAAGTGCCCATCCAACCAATCCAACTTGTGGGAGCTGCTTCTGGAAGCGTGGGGTGCAATTTCTCCAGATAACCTCAACAAATTAACAGCTAGAATGCCAAAGGTCTGCAATGCTGTAATTGCTGCAAATGGAGGATTCTTTGACGAAAGCAAAGTTTGATGTAAAAAAAATCTTATTTCAAATACAAATCATTATTTCTAACCTTGTCAATGTCTTGACTCTATTTTCTATTCATTTCACATCATATGGTGGTGAATAAGTGTGACTTTTCATGGAAAACACGAAATTGTTTGGGTGATCCCAAACTTTTGAACGGTAGTGTATATTCAAATGACTGCCGTTTGGACTGGCAGTGTTTGTGTGTGTGTGTGTGTGTGTGTGTGTAGTGCTGATTTTAACAAACGTTACTGTTTCTGCAGGGTGGTGGATAATGAAGGCACATTGCAACTGAAGAGAAGCTTCCCGATTCAGCATGGCTCCCAGCACGTCCACAGCATCTTCTGCCCTCTCATGTCTTTTAGACAGGGGGCGTGTGTGGGTAAGAAGAGGAGTCTTTGGCACTCCACATGCAGCGCTTTTAGCACCAGATTCATGAAATCTGCCTGGCTGCTGATGCAGGCTTGTGGGTCTGTATGTGTTGTTTGCACTGGGCCGTCTAGTCAGCAAGGTAGATTGGCAGCGGCCAACATCGAAATGCCGTCAGGAAGAATACCGTAAATACCGTCAAGCCAGGACGCCGCTTACCAGCCTGAGCTGGGCTTCTGCTAGCAGACCCTGTGTCATGCGAGCGTAGCAGAACTGACTTCATATTAGCCTTGTTTGAGTTTTGGACTGTGAGATTTCTGCTTGCTTTTTTTTTTTTTTTCTCCTCTACTGCGCCCCCTGTAATTGCACAGTAGGTGTCATGATAATGGATCAGTTTTCATTTATATTAATGAAATACCTGGATATAGTTTAAATGCGTTTAGGAAATTGTGTATGCTATAATCTCGGGCAGTGTCCATTCCACTACGGAAGTGGGCGAATCTGGAGTAGATAGAAAGTCATCACTCGCTGGTTAAGGTGTGCAAGAAGAACGAGACGGCACCGGCGCCGTTCTTTTAATGACCGCTGCCGGTTCCTTCATGTGTTAAGTGAATTGCCTGTCGGGTCTTCGTTTTTAAATTCCACCTTTGTTTTTCTCTACGACAGTGACCGGCAGTGAGGACGCCTGTGTCTATTTCTTTGACGTGGAGCGCAACACGAAGGCCATCGTGAACAAGCTGCAGGGCCACGGCGGACCCGTGCTGGACGTCAGTTTCAACTGCGATGAGAGTTTGCTGGCGTCTGCCGATTCCACCGGCATGGTCATCATCTGGAGGCGGGAGCAGAAGTGACTGACCCGCCGGTCAGACACGTCCGTGCACTGCACGCCAGAAAGACTGCTGCTTTGGTGTCCATCCAGACAGGTCCGCTGGCTTTCCTCACACGTCACAGGCGACGGCCGACACAGAGCACGTGCGGTGAGGTAGAGCATCAGTCGAGGAGGGTTTTTTAGACATTTTAACAGGCGGGCCGGGAATACGCCGCACTACAGCATCTCAGAAATCGCTTTCCCACTTTAAAAGATGGAGCGCCGCTCCCGTGCATGTGTCAGGGCTTATGTGGTGTCACGGAGGGCGTTACACGCAGTCCTCCAGAGAAAGCAGCTGCAGCACACGCCATCGCAAGACACCGACCCCCCCCCCCCCCCCCATAGAGCTCCTTAACTGTCACTGTACATATGATGCCGTGTGAGTACGTGTAATAGAGAACTCCATGTTTCACTCCGTTTGGCTGTTGTCCACGTGCCTTCTTTGGCAACCAGTTGCGTTTAGTTTTGGTGGTGTGGTGTGGTGTGATCTGCATGGCGTTGATACAGAACCAGTCGCTACTGGTGTGATCTGCATGGCGTTGATACACAACCAGTCGATACTGGCGTCTTACACTGACCAGCCAACAGGAAAAAAACAACCATGTATGGTTTTAATTATGTGTATTTGTACAAGCTTGTTTGTGGGTGTAATCTATCTTAAGTCATGCTGGTTGCGGATTGATATAATTTATTAAATGCACAAACCGAATAAACAACGAACTGTAACTTCGTCTGTAGTCCTGTCTTTATTGAACTGTAGCTTCGTCTGTAGTCCTGTCTTTATTGAACTGTAGTCTGTAGTCCTGTCTTTATTGAACTGTAGTCTGTAGTCCTGTCTTTATTGAACTGGAGCTTCGTCTGTAGTCCTGTCTTTACTGAACTGTAGTCTGTAGTCCTGTCTTTATTGAACTGTAGCTTCGTCTGTAGTCCTGTCTTTACTGAACTGTAGTCTGTAGTCCTGTCTTTATTGAACTGTAGCTTCGTCTGTAGTCCTGTCTTTATTGAACTGTAGTCTGTAGTCCTGTCTTTATTGAACTGTAGCTTCGTCTGTAGTCCTGTCTTTATTGAACTGTAGCTTTGTCTGTAGTCCTGTCTTTACTGAACTGTAGCTTCGTCTGTAGTCCTGTCTTTACTGAACTGTAGTCTGTAGTCCTGTCTTTACTGAACTGGAGCTTCGTCTATAGTCCTGTCTTTACTGAACTGTAGCTTCGTCTGTAGTCCTGTCTTTATTGAACTGTAGCTTTGTCTGTAGTCCTGTCTTTACTGAACTGTAGCTTCGTCTGTAGTCCTGTCTTTATTGAACTGTAGCTTTGTCTGTAGTCCTGTCTTTACTGAACTGTAGCTTCGTCTGTAGTCCTGTCTTTACTGAACTGTAGTCTGTAGTCCTGTCTTTACTGAACTGGAGCTTCGTCTATAGTCCTGTCTTTATTGAACTGTAGCTTCGTCTGTAGTCCTGTCTTTACTGAACTGTAGTCTGTAGTCCTGTCTTTATTGAACTGTAGCTTCGTCTGTAGTCCTGTCTTTATTGAACTGTAGCTTCGTCTGTAGTCCTGTCTTTATTGAACTGTAGTCTGTAGTCCTGTCTTTATTGAACTGTAGCTTCGTCTGTAGTCCAGTCTTTATTGAACTGTAGCTTCGTCTGTAGTCCTGTCTTTACTGAACTGTAGCTTCGTCTGTAGTCCAGTCTTTATTGAACTGTAGCTTCGTCTGTAGTCCTGTCTTTATTGAACTGTAGCTTCGTCTGTAGTCCTGTCTTTATTGAACTGTAGCTTCGTCTGTAGTCCAGTCTTTATTGAACTGTAGCTTCGTCTGTAGTCCTGTCTTTACTGAACTGTAGCTTCGTCTGTAGTCCTGTCTTTACTGAACTGGAGCTTCGTCTGTAGTCCTGTCTTTACTGAACTGGAGCTTCGTCTGTAGTCCTGTCTTTATTGAACTGTAGCTTCGTCTGTAGTCCTGTCTTTATTGAACTGGAGCTTCGTCTGTAGTCCTGTCTTTACTGAACTGTAGTCTGTAGTCCTGTCTTTACTGAACTGTAACTTTGTCTGTAGTCCTGTCTTTATTGAACTGTAGCTTCGTCTGTAGTCCTGTCTTTACTGAACTGGAGCTTCGTCTGTAGTCCTGTCTTTACTGAACTGTAGTCTGTAGTCCTGTCTTTATTGAACTGTAGTCTGTAGTCCTGTCTTTACTGAACTGTAGCTTTGTCTGTAGTCCTGTCTTTATTGAACTGTAGTCTGTAGTCCTGTCTTTACTGAACTGTAGCTTTGTCTGTAGTCCTGTCTTTATTGAACTGTAGCTTCGTCTGTAGTCCTGTCTTTACTGAACTGGAGCTTCGTCTGTAGTCCTGTCTTTACTGAACTGTAGGCTGTAGTCCTGTCTTTACTGAACTGGAGCTTCGTCTGTAGTCCTGTCTTTACTGAACTGGAGCTTCGTCTGTAGTCCTGTCTTTACTGAACTGTAGTCTGTAGTCCTGTCTTTACTGAACTGTAACTTCGTCTGTAGTCCTGTCTTTACTGAACTGGAGCTTCGTCTGTAGTCCTGTCTTTATTGAACTGCAGTCTGTAGTCCTGTCTTTATTGAACTGTAGTCTGTAGTCCTGTCTTTATTGAACTGTAGTCTGTAGTCCTGTCTTTATTGAACTGTAGCTTCGTCTGTAGTCCTGTCTTTACTGAACTGTAGTCTGTAGTCCTGTCTTTATTGAACTGTAGTCTGTAGTCCTGTCTTTATTGAACTGTAGCTTCGTCTGTAGTCCTGTCTTTATTGAACTGTAGTCTGTAGTCCAGTCTTTATTGAACTGTAGCTTCGTCTGTAGTCCTGTCTTTATTGAACTGTAGTCTGTAGTCCTGTCTTTATTGAACTGTAGCTTCGTCTGTAGTCCAGTCTTTATTGAACTGTAGCTTCGTCTGTAGTCCTGTCTTTACTGAACTGTAGCTTCGTCTGTAGTCCAGTCTTTATTGAACTGTAGCTTCGTCTGTAGTCCTGTCTTTATTGAACTGTAGCTTCGTCTGTAGTCCAGTCTTTATTGAACTGTAGCTTCGTCTGTAGTCCTGTCTTTACTGAACTGTAGCTTCGTCTGTAGTCCTGTCTTTACTGAACTGGAGCTTCGTCTGTAGTCCTGTCTTTACTGAACTGGAGCTTCGTCTGTAGTCCTGTCTTTATTGAACTGGAGCTTCGTCTGTAGTCCTGTCTTTACTGAACTGTAGTCTGTAGTCCTGTCTTTACTGAACTGTAACTTTGTCTGTAGTCCTGTCTTTATTGAACTGTAGCTTCGTCTGTAGTCCTGTCTTTACTGAACTGGAGCTTCGTCTGTAGTCCTGTCTTTACTGAACTGTAGTCTGTAGTCCTGTCTTCATTGAACTGTAGTCTGTAGTCCTGTCTTTACTGAACTGTAGCTTTGTCTGTAGTCCTGTCTTTATTGAACTGTAGTCTGTAGTCCTGTCTTTACTGAACTGTAGCTTTGTCTGTAGTCCTGTCTTTATTGAACTGTAGCTTCGTCTGTAGTCCTGTCTTTACTGAACTGGAGCTTCGTCTGTAGTCCTGTCTTTACTGAACTGTAGTCTGTAGTCCTGTCTTTACTGAACTGGAGCTTCGTCTGTAGTCCTGTCTTTACTGAACTGTAGTCTGTAGTCCTGTCTTTACTGAACTGTAACTTCGTCTGTAGTCCTGTCTTTACTGAACTGTAACTTCGTCTGTAGTCCTGTCTTTACTGAACTGGAGCTTCGTCTGTAGTCCTGTCTTTATTGAACTGTAGTCTGTAGTCCTGTCTTTATTGAACTGTAGCTTCGTCTGTAGTCCAGTCTTTATTGAACTGTAGCTTCGTCTGTAGTCCTGTCTTTACTGAACTGTAGCTTCGTCTGTAGTCCTGTCTTTACTGAACTGTAGCTTCGTCTGTAGTCCTGTCTTTACTGAACTGTAGCTTCGTCTGTAGTCCTGTCTTTATTGAACTGTAGCTTCGTCTGTAGTCCTGTCTTTATTGAACTGTAGCTTCGTCTGTAGTCCTGTCTTTATTGAACTGTAGCTTCGTTTGTAGTCCTGTCTTTACTGAACTGTAGCTTCGTCTGTAGTCCTGTCTTTACTGAACTGGAGCTTCGTCTGTAGTCCTGTCTTTACTGAACTGTAGCTTCGTCTGTAGTCCTGTCTTTATTGAACTGTAGCTTCGTCTGTAGTCCTGTCTTTATTGAACTGTAGCTTCGTCTGTAGTCCTGTCTTTACTGAACTGGAGCTTCGTCTGTAGTCCTGTCTTTACTGAACTGTAGTCTGTAGTCCTGTCTTTATTGAACTGTAGTCTGTAGTCCTGTCTTTACTGAACTGTAGCTTTGTCTGTAGTCCTGTCTTTATTGAACTGTAGTCTGTAGTCCTGTCTTTACTGAACTGGAGCTTCGTCTGTAATCCTGTCTTTACTGAACTGGAGCTTCGTCTGTAGTCCTGTCTTTACTGAACTGTAGCTTTGTCTGTAGTCCTGTCTTTATTGAACTGTAGTCTGTAGTCCTGTCTTTACTGAACTGTAGCTTTGTCTGTAGTCCTGTCTTTATTGAACTGTAGCTTCGTCTGTAGTCCTGTCTTTACTGAACTGGAGCTTCGTCTGTAGTCCTGTCTTTACTGAACTGTAGTCTGTAGTCCTGTCTTTACTGAACTGGAGCTTCGTCTGTAGTCCTGTCTTTACTGAACTGGAGCTTCGTCTGTAGTCCTGTCTTTACTGAACTGTAGTCTGTAGTCCTGTCTTTACTGAACTGTAACTTCGTCTGTAGTCCTGTCTTTACTGAACTGGAGCTTCGTCTGTAGTCCTGTCTTTACTGAACTGTAGTCTGTAGTCCTGTCTTTACTGAACTGGAGCTTCGTCTGTAGTCCTGTCTTTACTGAACTGGAGCTTCATCTGTAGTCCTGTCTTTACTGAACTGGAGCTTCGTCTGTAGTCCTGTCTTTATTGAACTGTAGCTTCGTCTGTAGTCCTGTCTTTATTGAACTGTAGTCTGTAGTCCTGTCTTTACTGAACTGTAGCTTCGTCTGTAGTCCTGTCTTTATTGAAGTGTAACTTCGTCTGTAGTCCTGTCTTTACTGAACTGTAACTTCATCTGTAGTCCTGTCTTTATTGAACTGTAGCTTCATCTGTAGTCCTGTCTTTACTGAACTGGAGCTTCGTCTGTAGTCCTGTCTTTATTGAACTGTAACTTCGTCTGTAGTCCTGTCTTTACTGAACTGTAGCTTCGTCTGTAGTCCTGTCTTTACTGAACTGTAGCTTCGTCTGTAGTCCTGTCTTTACTGAACTGTAGCTTCGTCTGTAGTCCTGTCTTTACTGAACTGTAGCTTCGTCTGTAGTCCTGTCTATTGAACTGTAGCTTCGTCTGTAGTCCTGTCTTTATTGAACTGTAGCTTCGTTTGTAGTCCTGTCTTTACTGAACTGTAGTCTGTAGTCCTGTCTTTACTGAACTGTAGCTTCGTCTGTAGTCCTGTCTTTACTGAACTGTACCTTCGTCTGTAGTCCTGTCTTTACTGAACTGTAACTTCGTCTGTAGTCCTGTGTTTACTGAACTGTAGCTTCGTCTGTAGTCCTGTGTTTACTGAACTGTACCTTCGTCTGTAGTCCTGTCTTTACTCAACTGTAGCTTCGTCTGTAGTCCTGTCTTTATTGAACTGTAGCTTCGTCTGTAGTCCTGTCTTTACTCAACTGTAGCTTCGTCTGTAGTCCTGTCTTTACTGAACTGTAGCTTCGTCTGTAGTCCTGTCTTTACTGAACTGTACCTTCGTCTGTAGTCCTGTCTTTACTGAACTGTACCTTCGTCTGTAGTCCTGTCTTTACTCAACTGTAGCTTCGTCTGTAGTCCTGTCTTTACTGAACTGTAACTTCGTCTGTAGTCCTGTCTTTATTGAACTGTAGCTTCGTTTGTAGTCCTGTCTTTACTGAACTGTAGCTTCGTCTGTAGTCCTGTCTTTACTGAACTGTAGCTTCGTCTGTCGTCCTGTCTTTACTGAACTGTAGCTTCGTCTGTAGTCCTGATCGCTGTACTAGCACCTCCTCTGGTCAGTCAGGGCACCTGTTCAGGGGGGAGGGGTAACGGGAGAATAGCCTGATCCTCCCACATGCTACGTCCCCCTGGTGAAACTCCTCACTGTCAGGTGAAAAGAAGCAGCTGGTGACTCCACATGTATGGGAGGAGGCATGTGGTAGTCTGCAGCCCTCCCCGGACCAGCAGAGGGGGTGGAGCAGAGACCGGGACGGCTCGGAAGAGTGGGGTGGGGGTGGTCTTCTAGATTACTTTCACCCTATTCAGGGCGTCACAGTCATGTGACAGATGGACAAGCCACTGATTTTGGGGAAAAGTGTTTCACCGGCTTAGAAATGAGAAGTACATGATGTGTCGTGACGTTCTCTTGCGGGACTCGTTTGTCCTCCATGACTTGCGAATCCAATTGCTGTGCAGGTTTCCATCAGGTAACGTGCCGTTTGGATGAAGGCGGCGTCTGGCGGCCACGTGTCTTGTGGGCTGTTGGTGAAGACAGGGTGGTGTACAGCTCACCGGCACGGCTTACCGCGGGGCGCGTCGGGGGTGGTCCTACTCTGGGGGTATTTCTTGTCCGTATGGGTACGTGCAGCAAGTGGCCTCTCTGTCCACATGAAAGCCCAGCGGCGCAGCAACGGATCGACACACCCCGTCCACCTGGGCAAGGGTTCAGAGTTCAAATTCAAGAAGTACGCCGCCATATTGGAGCATGAGCCCCTCTTGTCAGGGGGGTTCGGTAAGGTAAGGAAACCCAAGCTAACTGATGAATTCTCTCATTGTGCAGCATGTATTAACAGTGTTCATTTTTATTTTTGGGGCTCCTCTGTTAACCCCGCGGGGACTTCTTCTCTGCATTTAACCCAGCCTACTGTAACGATCACGGATGAATAGGCTCGGTAGCCCTTGGCTAACGGGCCGGACCCTTTAGTCGACCGGTTAACGTTGTCGCCCGCGGCGCGGGAGGTCCGAGTTCGCGTCCCGGCTGTGACGGTCCGGCCGGGCTGCCCCCCCCCCCCGAATTCGCTACCGTATCGTATAGGAGCAGTTCTTCTTTCGAGTGCCTTGCTCAGGGGCACAGACAGGAGTATGAACCCTACCATGCCTGTCTTTCTGGTGGTGGGAGGAAACCCACGCAGACACGGGGAGAACATGCAAACTCCACACAGAAAGGAACTGGGACGGTCTGGGTTTCGAACCCAAGACCTTCTTGCTGCGAGGCGTCCGCGCGAACAACTGCGCCACCGAGCCGCCCAAGCTGGAGTTCTCGTGACTGCTACACAACACAACCGCTCCGCCGTCGCGCTGCCACGTGTCGTCTTTCTGCGTCTCGCGGACTCGGTACGGGATTTGAGCTGGACTGTCACGAGTTCTGGCGTTTAAAACCGTGCGAACGTGACAAACAGGCCTGAACAGCCCCCGCGTGACGGGGACTGGATGGAGGGTGTTGACTCAGTGGAGGCTGCTCACCATGGAAACGCCTCCCACTTCCTGAACGCATTAACACAAAGACCCTCGATGGAAGTGATCGCTCATTGAAATTCAGAACATGGGCCTTTCATTGTCAGAAGACAACACACTCGCATCATGGCTGCAGGTCAGCCAGACTATATTTAAGACCGGACATTATTTTGGTCGTGTTGAATTCTGGGAGCATGATCAGTTCGTGTACAGCACTGCTGTTGTTATCTGTGTCTGTTAAATCAATGTTACTTGTTCTTTCAGCGGTAAGAAGGGGGGGGGGGGCTGTGCGTAGGAGGTGGTTTACCTTGATGGCCTATCTTCTGCTGTCCCAGGGTGACAGGACCCTGAAGGTTTACAAGGTGTTTGTAAGTGTCCCGGATCAGAACATCTCATGACCTCAACAAGACAAGTACAGTAAATCTTGTGTGTTCAGTTTCAGGCAGCCCGATGGCACAGTGGTTAGCGCGGTCCCCTCACAGCAAGAAGGTCCTGGGTTCGAGCCCCGCGGTAGTCCGACCTTGGGGGTCGTCCCGGGTCGTCCTCCGTGTGGCGTTTGCATGTTCTCCCCGTGTCTGCGTGGGTTTCCTCCGGTTGTTCCAGTTTCTCTAGGTATGAATGTGTGTGTGTGGGCCCTGTGATGGCCTGGTGGCCTGTCCAGGGTGTCTCCCCTCCTGCCGCCCAGTGACTGCTGGGATAGGCTCCAGCATCCCGCGACCCTGAGAGCAGGATAAGCAGTTTGGATAATGGATGGGTGGATGGATGGATGGTTCAGGTTCACATGTGAATACGGATCTGTGACAGAGTGAGATCTATGGTGCTCATAGATGATCAGCCATACAACTCACAAGAAGCTCAACGGAGACCAAATCACACAGACATCACAGTCCATGTTTTCGTTCTACCCTTATGTGCTTCAGTTCAGCTTCAGCAAGACTGAGCTGAAGCTGAACTGAAGCACATAGAACAGAAACAGGACCCATTTGGTCTCTGTTGAGCTTCTTAACGTGGTTGGGAGTGTAGGTACAGGATGAAACCAGAGGACATTATTTCAGGATGTTGAACTTGCCATATTAAATATGTCGTAATAATGGCATCGGTGGGAATTTATGACATTTAACTGATTCGAGACCCTCGAATATTGTTGTTCTGACTCTGGTAGGTTTGCACTCAGGTTTATCTTGAGGCACCACGTGTTAATCGAGATGATGCAATGCTGTTTCCTTTTCCTTGAGATGTTGGTCTTGAGGTGTTGGTCTTGAGATGTTGGTCTTGAGGTGTTGGTCTTGAGGTTGTGGTCTTGAGGTTGTGGTCTTGAGCTGTTGGTCTTGAGATGTTTGTTTTGAGAAGTTTGTCTTGAGGTGTTGGTCTTGAGGTGTTGTTCTTGAGATGTTGGTCTTGAGATGTTGGTCTTGAGGTGTTGGTCTTGAGGTGTTGGTCTTGAGATGTTGGTCTTGAGGTGTTGGTCTTGAGATGTTGTTCTTGCGATGTTGGTCTTGAGGTGTTGGTCTTGAGATGTTGGTCTTGAGATGTTGGTCTTGAGGTGTTGTTCTTGAGATGTTGGTCTTGAGATGTTGGTCTTGAGGTGTTGGTCTTGAGGTGTTGGTCTTGAGATGTTGGTCTTGAGGTGTTGGTCTTGAGATGTTGGTCTTGAGGTGTTGGTCTTGAGGTGTTCGTCTTGAGGTGTTGGTCTTGAGATGTTGGTCTTGAGGTGTTGGTCTTGAGATGTTGGTCTTGAGATGTTGTTCTTGAGGTGTTGGTCTTGAGATGTTGGTCTTGAGGTGTTGGTCTTGAGGTGTTCGTCTTGAGGTGTTGGTCTTGAGGTGTTGGTCTTGAGGTGTTGGTCTTGAGATGTTGGTCTTGATGCTGTTCTTGAGATGTTGGTCTTGAGATGTTGTTCTTGAGATGTTGGTCTTGAGGTGTTGGTCTTGAGGTGTTGGTCTTGAGATGTTGGTTTTGAGATGTTGTTCTTGAGATGTTGGTCTTGAGATGTTGGTCTTGAGGTGTTGGTCTTGAGGTGTTGGTCTTGAGGTGTTGGTCTCTGTCACCACACCGTGCACATCTGCTTTCCAACACTACATGTGGTGTTTTGTCACATGCTGAAATTCACTGATTCTTTGGCATTTGCATCGGTGTGTATCTGATGTGTAACTCGAGGTGTTGCGTTAACGTTCCCTTCAGCTTTTAGGTCTGGACACCCCCGTGTTGGGAGACCTCTGGTGAGAACAACCGCCCCCCCCCACAGTGACCTCCCCTCAAGCCTGTATCACCTTTCTAACCTCCGGATGTCTCAGCACCTTCTCCTGCATCTCAACACCCCCTCCACGAGGTTAATCTAGAAGACCACCCCCACCCCACTCTTCCGAGCCGTCCCGGTCTCTGCTCCACCCCCTCTGCCGATCCGGGGAGGGCTGCAGACTACCACATGCCTCCTCCCATACATGTGGAGTCACCAGCTGCTTCTTTTCACCTGATGGTGAGGAGTTTCACCAGGGGGACGTAGCGCGTGGGAGGATCACGCTATTCCCCCCAGTTCCCCCTCCCCCCGAACAGGTGCCCCGACCGACCAGAGGAGGCGCTAGTGCAGCGACCAGGACACACATCCACATCCGGCTTCCCACCCGCAGACACGGCCAATTGTGTCTGTAGGGACGCCCGACCAAGCCGGAGGTAACACGGGGATTCGAACCGGCGATCCCGGTGTTGGTAGGCACCAGAATAGACCACTATGCTGCCCGGATGCCCCCATTAAACATCCTTTAAATCCACGAGTCAAAATGCATCAAAAGTAGAGTCTTTATTGATGAGCGGGCAAAAGAACCAACTCAGTTGAACTGTACAGATACAGAAGATCATCTCGTGAAGGAAGGAAGGAAGGAAGGAAGGAAGGAAGGAAGGAAGGAAGGAAGGAAGGAAGGAAGGAAGGAAGGAAGGAAGGATGCCAGATGCAAAAAAAAAAATCATGGACCTCTGTTGTCTTTTCACGTCATCTCTCCATATCAACATCTGTACAGGTTTAGTTCGCAGTCTTGGATCTATGAGATGCAGTGGGATACATGCTAATACAGTACGCTGTGCAAGTGTCCACGTTGAGGAGATTGACCGCACAAATAATGCAAACAGGCACGTGCCCGCCACACGCCCGCCACGTGCCCGCCACACGCCCGCCACACGCCCGCCACACGCCCGCCACACGCCCGCCACGCGCCCGCCACGCGCCCGCACAGCTTCATGACGTCACTCTGAACTCGGGGAGCCAACCTGGTGTGGTCTGAGCCCACTCCCCAAACACCCAACGTACCGGGCCACGTCCGGTCGGAGTCCCTGGTGGGAATGAACTGTGATCCCCAAACAATGAACTGACCCCACGCAGGGGCGGGAGTTAAGACGGTGGGCCGGCTCACATCCGGGTCCCCCTCGTGGTCCCGTGTCACCTCGTGTCTTGAGTACTTGTAATGGGACTTGGTCATAATCACACTTCCGGCGTGTTCCCTGGAGCGCCATTTAGCAAACAGATGTTTGAATTACCAGTCAATGTTTTCACCTCCCACATCTCCATCTTATTACACCCCCCCCACATCTCCATCACGTTACACCCCCCACATCCCCATCACATTACACCCCCCCACATCCCCATCACGTTACACCCCCCACATCCCCATCATGTTACACCCCCCACATCCCCATCATGTTACACCCCCCACATCTCCATCACGTTACACCCCCCACATCTCCATCACATTACACCCCCACATCCCCATCATGTTACACCCCCCACATCTCCATCACATTACACCCCCCACATCCCCATCACATTACACCCCCCCAAATCCCCATCATGTTACACCCCCCACATCCCCATCATGTTACACCCCCCACATCCCCATCATGTTACACCCCCCCCACATCTCCATCACATTCCACCCCCCCACATCTCCATCACGTTACACCCCCCCACATCTCCATCACATTACACCCCCCACATCCCCATCACATTACACCCCCCCAAATCCCCATCATGTTACACCCCCCACATCCCCATCATGTTACACCCCCCACATCCCCGTCATGTTACACCCCCCACATCTCCATCACATTATACCCCCCACATCTCCATCACATTACACCCCCCCACATCTCCATCACATTACCCCCCCCACATCTCCATCACATTCCACCCCCCCACATCTCCATCACATTACACCCCCCCACATCTCCATCACGTTATACCCCCCACATCCCCATCACATTACACCCCCCCACATCTCCATCACGTTACACCCCCCACATCTCCATCACGTTACACCCCCCACATCTCCATCATGTTACAGTCACTCAGGTCAGGGCAAATTCAATGGCCTTTGCTGACAAATGCGCAAGTCACATTTTCCAAGTTCCCCCAAACGTTGCCCTGAAAAAGAGCTGTACATTATTGTATTTTGCAGGAATCTTTTTAAACAATTAATTTCCATAATGTAACCGGTCAATTTCTCATTATTTCAAGACGAAAGTTGCTTCCAGATGGACTCGTTACTATCAGAAGCTGCTCTGTCGCCATTCTCCAGTCAGCAGAAACTTTACTTCCTTCCCTTCCTCTCGTTTTTTCTCTCCCCCTCTCCCCCTCTCCCACACCCCCACACACCCTCCCACACCCTCACACACACACACACACACACACACACACACACACCACAAATGCTCTATAAAAACACAAGCAGGAGTATGTTGTCCTGTACAGGCTGTACAATATATGAAATCAAGTCGTCATATTTCAAAATAGTGTCATCTGCTCAGCGTGTCTTACTTACAAATCAAGGAAAACAGGCAATAATTATTCTCTTATGTCGCTGTCGATAGAAATGACCCCGACACGCCCAAAGCCGGTCCGAACAAAACCAAACGGGTCAGGGGTCTGGGTTCAGCGCGGCTGTTTAAACGGACCGGAGGGGAACGTGTTGGCTCCGTGTTTTGCAGCGCCCCCTCCGGTGCCTCGGAGAGAGGGAAGCAACAGAACAGGCGTCCTCCGGGGTGCTTGGCGAATCCCTTCCAGAGCCCGAGAGTCCAGTCGGTGTGTGAGCCGCACGCTGAACAACGTCCTTTATCAGCGGTCCATCGGCGCGTTTGAGGGTTCAGGGGGCCTGAACCCTCTGTCCGCCCCGGGTCCCGTGTGACGCACGGGCCGGTTCTCAGCGCAGCGCTGTGGGCGTGTCCTTCCTCAAGTAAGGCAACATTGTTTCCGGTTCGCCGTAATGACGTCAGTCCGACTGACTCTGCGTGGGGATTGCTGCTGCGATCTCGGTCGTGGTCTCTCGCAGCTGAGGGAATTGGTAAGGGAATCGGTCCAAGTGCCACCCGGGGCGTTTCCTTTGCCCCCGTCGCAGACTAGTTTCCACCTGCCACAGCCCGGAAACGGTCAAACCCCGTTGATTCAAACACCGAGACGTTCTAAATGAAATGGCGCCGCCGTCCTCGTTCCTCCGCAGACTCCCGCCTCGCCGATCAAGGCGCGTTACGTGACTTCCCGTTTTTCCAAACGTCGAACATTCCCCCCGTCTTTAAGGTCACCTCGGCCGATCCCGTGTCGTGCGGCATTACATGATGCAGTAGGCCTCATCCTGGGGCAGGTGTTGTTTAGTCCTCCAGTAGGTGGGCAGGTGAGCTCGCAGCACTTTCCTCAGGTCCTCGTTGAGGAGCAGACAGAAGATGGGGTTGACCCCGGCCTGGGCGAAGCTCATCCACACGGTGATGGAAAGGTACCGGTGAGGGATGGCGAAGGACTTGACAAACACCCTCCAGAAGCAGGCCACTATGTAGGGAGCCCAGAGCACCAGGAAGAGCAGGGTAATGGTGTAGAACATTCTGCCCAGCCTCCTCTCCGACCGCACCTCCTCCATCCCCAGCAGCCGCCGGTGTTGGTTGTGTAAATTTTGCCGGATGCCCAAAAGAGTCGGCGGCATGGGACCACGGCCGA